>NW_022882973.1:0-15530 GCF_011952255.1 Bombus vosnesenskii | reverse complement strand
TAGGTTGCCAAATGCCGATATATCCAGCGGCATTCAATATGACCACTGGACCACTGCACTGGTCATTACTTCAGCGTTTCAGAGCGAATGATAATCAATTATACGTTGCCTGCATATCACCGGCTCGTGTTCCTTAAGCAAGTTACGTCGCATGGGGACATACAGAGTTGACCAATCCCTGGGGAAAGATTCTTTACGATTTGGAAACTCAAGAGAATATGGCAGTCACCGATATCGGTAATTTACAGCTAAAAATTAAAAGCGAGAGATCCATGATGTAATTAATTTTTAGTCTCGTTAATTTATCGATTTAGCCATCTTCCTCTGTATTTGTTGAATTTATTAGTAAGCATTACTTATTACTTCGTATGTTTCTTTTTTCTATCAGATCTAAAAGTTGTTGCGGAAGTAAGGGCTCAGATACCTACATTTTCTCAGAGACGTACAGATTTGTACGACACTGTCTGTAAGAAGGAGTAACTCTACACTAAAACAGAAAATGTTTTTTTATAATATTTCTACCACGATATCCTTTTTTTGTGAATTATTACTAATTTCTTATCATTTGTACTAAATGAATGACTCAATTAAGAAAACCAAAACGTTATAAATAATAATCTGTATATCTTGTGTATCAACATGTAATTGGATATTATAATAATATAGGAATGCTATAATAATATAGGATAATAATATAGGAGAATAATAATATAGAAAAAATACATGCTTTTAAACACCTTTAATATCGATCACATAAATTGTTATAATTCACAATGATTACGCATACATAAAAGGCCCCTTGATAGTAAAATTTACGATCAAAAGGCAATTACGTATCGTTTAACAACATTTAATTTATAACACCTTTTAAACATTTAGACAGATTAACACATAACACTTCTTATATATAAATATCAATTCGAAGTTATCAGCTTGGAGAAATTGGTCGATTAATACCTGTAGATTGTCTGTCTCGATGAAAGACTTAAAGAGAGCAAAAACATGATAATGCCGCTAATACAATATTCCTTCTTTCTTGTATCTGTCTGCCTCTCAGGTCGTTTTACTAATTACAATAAGTAATTTCGACTTCTTTGCGCTCTCTTTTAACGCATTCGAGACCGAAAGAAATTCATATCAGTCAGTAGGCAAGGGTATAATATACATATTTTATATATAACTTATGTAGTAATGTATATATCATGTTAATTTCATATTTTTTTCAATATAGAATTATATATAGAATATATATATATATATATATATATATGACTGTACATAATACATTATAGAATAACATAGTATATAATTTTATATTTTAAAAATATGAGGCATACTATTTAAGATTGTCATCGATTTAAAATCAAAGTATGAAAAGGATACCCTGGAGAGAGTAAAACACAGAATCATTTTAACTAAACATTCAGATCGTACCGACACCTAGGTATCGTCTTACAATTAAATCTCGGTCTCGAATGGATTAAAATGAAATACATACTTGCAGCTTCAACATCTTCAATATCGAGGAGATTCAAACTTTACAAATAAGTGTAAATTGCGATGTAAAACAAAGCGATGTAAAAAGGGAAAAAGGAGGAAAGAAGGAACAGGGAAACAAAGAGAAGAAACGAATTTTTCATTTTCTCTTGCCAGGAATATAAGATGCTAAGTAATCTTCCTAAGTAATCTCCTCCAGCTTTTTCTAGTTTGATCAATAATTATTAGTACATGTTAGGAAAACAAATAGAATTTTTGTTCTCAAGCGAGGTATAATTTAAATTTTGTATGTACACAAAAATGTTAAATATCTGTAATAAACATGGTACAATCAATTTTTTACATAAAATTATATTGTATAGGCTATTGTTATTTAAACATTTTAAATTGGATGAAGAAAAAAATGACGCAAATAAAACGTAGGACATTTTAATTAAAGAGACTAATATAGAGATTTATCTACTTAACTGTGATTAAATCATCTCCACTTAACGCTCTACCTCTTCTATTAATTATGCTTCGTTAAACTATGATTACAGAGGATGGGTTTTTTGATAAAATGACATTCTGACAAATATATATAGATCGATATATATAGATATAGATAGACAAATATATAGATTCTTACAACAGTAGTTATGAATGAACAGTAGTTATTGTATCAATTCCGTTCTTCAGAAGCTTCATTTGTGAAAAGACAATTCGCCAGAATATGGATTCACTGTAGTTATAGCTATAGGATTTCAATCTAGTTGACAGACTTGCTTTACGTAGAGAATATCTGTCTCTTGTTCTACCTTATCGCGATTCTCTCCTATACGCTTTGTCGAGCAAAGTAATATTGGCATATATCTCGGCTCTGGTTACAATCATTCGTTTCCGCCTAAACGGTTAGAATCACATAGCTCGCGCTCTACTCTCGTTTATTCAACATTCAGGCCATATGGTCGCATGCGACGAGTTTTATGTTAATTCCGACCGATTACAATACCTTTCTTTCGTTTACAAGGAACGACGAGACTGGCAGTTGCGTGATTTCCAATGCAAAAGCCGCGATATCTGCACGATAACCTAACCTCAACCGATTTTGTTGTACTATTCTTATGTGGACTTCGTTTGTACCACTTTCGTAACAAAAATAGAATACGTAGAACACAGCATTCCGTTATGCGATATTGTCGATTCCTAACATCCGAAAAATCAGAGATAATTTTTTCCCTACAGTTGTACATTTGTGTGAAAAATTACGAACGTAAAGTTGTTTGGTGCATGCACAGTCCTCCCCTCCCCTTCATTTGCGTGGACATGCTAGAAAGATTCACTTTTCCACGGTGAAACTGTATGTATTATAATTTCATTTTTACAAAGGTCGAACATCCTACTATGCATAAATTTAATATTAATATAAGCAGGTTTCGTGTTAAGTATTACATCTGACGTATAAGCACACGTGTGTACGAGCCTTGGTTTTAAATGTCTCATAGTAGACACCGAAAAGATTATTCAGTTGGATATCTGACTCAACATCAATATTTTACTAGGAGATAACATGTTAAGAACACGTTGGTGGATGGCATGGGAGATGATGAATCAAGACATACTTCTGTGAGATACATAAAATAGTAGACAGAACGTATTTTGGCGCTTGGGGACAGCAACAGCTTTTTTTTTTTTATTTATTTGTTGGAATTACAATCAATTCTCGCGTCGAGAATTTTCAGTAATTTTTCTGGCGTGGCGCAGTGACATGGCTGTTTATTTACAATAAGTTAATACTTATTATAGATAGGTATAATTTATAAGTATTATAAGTAAGTGCATATGCTTAATTTGGATAATTAAATGAATCTAACGTTTAGGTCTAGCGGGTAGTGCCTCTTCAGCCTGCGAATCTGGTCCGTCGTATCGAGTAGTCCAGTGATTAGGGAGTTTCGGTGTTTCTTGACTCTTTTGCTATATCTGTCGCTATATTTTGCTATTTCCTCTTTGACTGTAGGTATCTTGAGGTCGCGATGGATGGTTTCGTTGGTAACATACCAAGGTGTGTCTATTAAGGCTCTTAGCGTTTTCGATTGGAATCGTTGTAGTATTTCGATGTTGGAGTTACTTGCTGTTCCCCATCGCTTCCTATATCCCTATATTCCGTACTTGCTTCGCTTGGTACTTTTATAATTTTCGCAGTTACAATAAAAAATTTAATTCTTAACAGATTAAAGATTTAACCTCTTGCTTTATAGTGTACAATAATTTTTTTTTTTTGTATAGGTTATGTGATCCATAGTTTGAGTAAGTAGTACATATATATATATATATATATATTTACGTGACAAGCTTTCATTTCAATCTATATTTAAGATTAATATTTTATCAGTTTCTGTTCGTAACAACATCGAAGTAGTCAATAAGTCTGAAGAGTATAATTAAGGAAGTTATGAAGCAAGAGGTTAAGAACAAATTCTGAAAGAGGTTAGGTACAACTCAGTAGTACTGCTTTACATTACTTTGCGAATTACTTTTCAAGCATAAAAATAGTTTAACAGCCACTTATAGTTACTTCCTTACCATTACATTCATTAAATTCGTTTGATTTTGTAAACAAAATAACCACGCTGACCAGTCTCTTATTTAAAATAGAATTATTTTGTCATATGTCCAACAGTTTACTTTCTCTTCGTAAATATTATTAATAATTTTATCAATTTCGTATACTTCCATCCTTCGTATAAGTGACAATGAATCAGAAGAGTTTCATAGCAATATTGAACAACATACAGTCAACTACAACACCATTAGATACATCCACCATACAGTCAACTACAACACCATTAGATAACAGCAATACAATAGATTATAATTTTCTACGTGTCATTGATTCATCATCATCATTTTCCATTTTTTTAGCATATGTAAAAACGTATCTGACGTAATCTTACCTCGCTCTTTGAGTACAAAAATCCATTCAAATGAAACAAAGGGAAAAGAAATAAGAAAACAAACACTCACATACGAATCTTCATTACATAACTGTATGTACTCCTCGAGGTATAATTACTCAGACACGTTACAGCGTACCTTCTTCGTTCCCTGATGGCTGATGTTGATCGTTGACGTTTATAATGAAAGAATTTCGTCAACGGCGCCATCTGGATCCTTGTTGAAAAATTAAAATAGCCGCAACAGCACCATTAAGCTCATCACCCAGAGTAGCTCTTGTTGCTGAGTCGTGGAGGAATTCTTATCATCAACGACATAAACTATACCAGTTCCGGTAACGTTCTTCAGATGGTCCAGGCACTCGAACTCGCAACATCGCTTTCCAAGACGAAACTTCCTGCATGTCTGTAGTAAAAAGAAATCGATCAATTGTACAGATCAATCGTCACTCGACTGCTCGAGAATTCAGATCATCCAGAGAATAGAATAGAGACGTGGAAAAATGTAGTGCGATCATCGCAGTGGGAGGAAATAGGGGGATAGGGACCAAATGAATGAACGAGATGTTAAGGACAACTGACGATAAGTTCTTCTTTTGTCGAGAATTGCATGTTTGTGAATGGTTTGTGGGTGGTTAGGTGGAGAGAATTGAAGAGTTTGGAGGTGACTGGAAGAGTGTTTTGGGCAAGGTAGATTGCAGATTGACAATTAAACTCCACGTTTCGGCTAACCTGCTACGCGTAGGAGTACTGGCACGGGTGAGGATTAAAGTTGGTGAAAATAAATGTTCGCTTAATCCTATTATATTATTAGACAAATATTCTTCACAAAAAATGTTTATTCATATCCTAATTGGAAATTGACAGAATTCTCGTTGAAATTTCAAATACTCGAAGTTACTCGAATCGTTCGCAATATGTTTTCACTCTTATTAATTACAAGATTTTAATTTGATAGATTTGCGATAATTTACAAAATGACAAATGCAAACACGTCGATTAACAAGACTAACAAGAACTGGGGAACTGAGGAACTCTGAACTAAGGAATTATCTCTCTCTCTCTTCTATGTCGCTACGCTTATTTATATGTCGGAGATGAAAGAACACCGGAGCCTTTGAAACTTTGGATAATCCCGCAACATTGTAACCTAGAGTCTACTATAGCTGTAATTGAACAATTGTAGTTATTCAATCCGATTGTAATTGTTCGAGAGTTGTGATAATGAGCTTGGGCTCGAGGCGACAGTCAATCGCCGAACGTAGCCGCGGTCACGGGATGAACGCTTTGTCTAACAAAGGCATGGAATAATTCTATAGCTCTCTTTAAAAAGGAAATAGTTGTAACACTCGACAGTACACATTCCAACGGTCTCTGTCCCGTAGCTCGCCACACGCAGACCCTATTCTTCGAGTAAGATGATTGCCAGATGTCGATGCGTCTCCGCAGTACATGTTCAGCTAGCTCGAGGGCCCGTTATAAATCTTAAGATTTAGTTAACTAAAGTCCTTCAAACAGACAAACGGTCTTTGTCCCAACTACGGGAAGATAGGGGAGACATATTTTTCAACGAGCGGCGTCTCCCACTAGCAACTTTCCCTCGAGGGCGGCTAGCATCTTTTTGTAACCACCGATATGGAGATTGATCAATTAGCAGCAACGCCAATTTCCCTTACTTTCTGAACGAAGGCTTTTCTCGACGAATCCGATGATCTCGTGTCCTTAGACACACCCCATTATAGTTTTCCTCTGTGGCATCATCGGGGCGGGAAAGACATTCTCGCTCGCGACCTCATTGATGAAAGGAGTAACCCTTTACGACCAGTGAATATTACGCGTCCGACTTAGATTTTGTGAGTACGTCCATCTATCATCCCGTCGACCGCGGATTCGTTATTGAACCTAGGATCATTGTCATTAGTTTCTCGAGTACCTAACTACCACGGTTACTTGTCCGGTTCTATAATAATCGTATTTGCACTAGTCAATGTCTTCTCTATTGCATAACGACAACGTGTAACCCAAACGAAGATTCGTTTCACGCCCCTAACCCTAATTCTAATGTAAACCCGACATATATAATGTGTAATAATTAGTAGATATCTTAATGTATACATATTTTTAATTTTTTATTGTTACTGAAGTTACAGTTATTGAAGTGTGCTATTCATTAAATGTGTTTAGGGAAAGTTCGGTCACCGAGATCACGCTGTTGAACAGTTTGCGAACAATCATTGGATATATGGAAGGAATTACGGTTTAGGACCTGCATGGCCAAATTTTTATGTCCTCTGTTTGGAACCAACTCTATTCTATTCGCGAACAAAGATTCACGATGGAAGTATCCGTCAGAGAGGTTGTCCTCTGCAACTTTACATTGTGAACAGTCCTTGAAGCTGTTTGCGAAGTAACAGCAAGCAAAAGAGTTCTATTCGAAAACCAATTGGGGAGCAATTTACGAAGTTCAGTGTTTGGCCAGCGGGCACTGATCTTTAGACGAGCGCTTTACTCCAATGGTATCTCGTAAGATCGAGAGTGGACAGCGATCGTGGGCGTGTAGAAATTTACAGGTTACTATCTTTAAAGAGATTTATCAAAGAACAGAAATATCAAATAACAATATTTGTACAAGGAATATAGTAATATTAATAGAATAGCTAAAATGGCAATCATTTTAATCATAATAATATACTATAATGATGGAAGCTAGAACACAAAAGTTTATAATATTATGAAAGGCTTTCGAATATGTAGAATAATTGAAATCCTTAGAATCTGTTTTATCAATCAATCCGTAGATAGACCTTAAATGGCAGACCCAGCAGAACTTAGAACTGAACTCTGCTCCTCTCTAGCTCATTAAATTTTGGGTGATTCTTGAATCAACGTCTGTGTTTAACCTGAAGTAAGTCTTTAAACCGCAGTGTTGCTAATTTGTTGCTAATTTATATATACAGTTACGTGCAAAAGTTTTTGATAACATCGTTTTACGATAGAAATCTTATAATATAATGGAGTTAACTTGCTCTTTGTCGTAAAATATTGTTGATATCTTGTAGCTATGCCTTTCGCAAGGATAATAGCAGCAACGTGGCCGGTTTTCTTTAGAGCATTATTTTGGCCAGGCCAGGTCAGAATTTCTTTGTCTTTGAAGGTAACTAGTGTCTAATAAGACATTTTCTGAGCGCCGACGTTGACATGCGAATGACATCTCATTGTCCGAGCTTCTCTGAGGCACCGCGATCTCTTCCCAAATTCATTGCCGGAATGACGAGACCTCTTGGAATGATCCACACCTCTTGAAGTCGCCCTAAGGTTGGACTCGCCACCGTCGCCTGGAAGAGATTAACCTCATTTTCGAGGATACGCATCGTTTCACGCAGAAGCGCGTATATTCTAACCGGTCGTACTTTATGGGATGGCTGCCTGAGCCTATGAACATAGGTAGCCTTCAGGCCTTTAGAAGGAGTGACATCTGCACCTCCTCTATCTCCCGCATAATCTCAGCGCCAATGTCGGTAGTTATTCGGACAATTATAGCGCTCTTGACATTGGATACCTGTTCAGAGTCGTCCCCAGAAAGGATAATATGACGACTTAAACTTGTTTTATTAGTTATCAAATGTCCATATCGTAAATTATTATGATTAGTTTATTAATGATAAATGGATTAAACAGATGTTAATTAAACAGAAAACAGTGGTTATTAAACATGACCCAATTGCAATAAACGTATAATAATTAAAACAATTAGATAATTAATTAACAATTCGTCAACGCAAATTCAACTCTCTTTTAACAACACCATCTTGATAACGCAATCCGCACTCTCGGACTTCTCAATTCATACTCCTGTTAATTCATTTATCGTCCCCTAGCATCCCCTTGTCTTTTGTCATAGCCCCAGTACGCATATGCTGAGCAACTGCTTGTTTATAATTCACACCTAGGCAACCGCTTGTTTACGATCCGCACAACACCTCTTAGGCCCCTCGTGCATGATACTACATTCGGCCGTACCTGACAATCACATCTGCCCTCGGATGTGCTCATCATCACTAATTTCACCCTCACCTCTGACTTCAACAACGTCCCACCATTTCATGCGATTAGCCGCCGTGGTTGTTGTTCGTGACCCTTCGTGTTCGCCCTCTCGTTGTACCACATAGCAGTCATTCCGCAAGACTTTTACCACGCGGTACGGCCCAAGGAACTGCGACTGCAACTTCGGACCAGGACCTGCGTCCTCTCGATCGCCACTAAATCTCCTGTCTTATACGCTGTTGCCTCTTTACGTCTCTTGTTAAACGTCCGTCTGTTTTTAGCTTGAATTTCCTCGATCCGTTTTTTTGCCTTTACGCGTAGCTAATCTCGCTCCTCCTAGAACATCACGGCCCACTCGTCTTCGACAGCTGCGCGCATTCTTATCCGCGTTCCAAACAAGAGTTGGAACGGGGTAACATTCGTACTTCTGCTGGTGGTTGCGTTCAAATACCTTTGCGCTATCTCTAGGTGTAACCACTTGTCTGGTGTTGGCGCAGACAAATTCGTCAATAGGGGAATAAGCGTCCGTTTCACTCTTTCTACTTGTGCATTGTAGTCCAGCCGTGCTGTATACCTTTCTCATTCCAATAATCCTCAAAGGCAACGGCTGTGAATATCGTCCCGCGATCCGAGATAATTCTTCTCGAATTTCCGAAACCTACAGACTGCTTCCTCAAATGGCGAATAACTTCCGCAGAACTTGGTGATTTTGTGGAATACAACCAAACGAACTTTGTGAAGGCATCAATCGCCACGAAGATATACCGGTACCTTTTCTTCGTAGATGGCAATGGTCCAAGATGATCGACACGATAAGTGTCAAATGACAACTCCTCCGTGTCAATAGGGTTCAGGAACTCCTCTCGTTTTCCTTATTTTTTCTCCGCAAGGATACAATCGATGCAACTCTGCACTACCTTATCCACCTTCTCGCGCATGCCCACAAACCGATAGTCCCTTTTTAATAACGCTTCCGTTTTAGTGATGCCCAGATGGCCGTGTTCGTGAGCTCGTCGAACCACTTGAGTCTGCATTGACTTTGGCACGCCCAGCAATGGTATCTCCTTTATTTCTTTGTACAAAACTTCGTCCTGTGAAACGTATCCGCCAGCTTCGTGCTGTTCGATGTTGTCCCGGATCTACCGCAGATTATCTTCTTGCAAATGCGGCTTCCTTAGCCGTGCAACAATCCTTTGTTCGTCCTCGTCTAGCAGCATGACCATGAGCAACGGATTTCGACTTAGCGCGTCGATGTGCAGTATGCTCCTCCCTGGCCTAATTGAATTGCTCTAAAAGAACTGCCCACTTCGCAACACGCTCTGGTCCTTCTTCTCCTCCTTTCTTCCCTTTTTCTCCTGACCTCCATCTCCCTTTCTTTAGAAAGCCGGCATTTCATCGCCTTTGTGCAGAAATCATAAAACCTATCTCAAAACCGCTCCTCCGCGGCCATCTTCTCAACGGCCCGGTTCTCCAATTTAAAGATCGCGACCTCCAACTCCGTTCTCTCCTCCGTCCATCTAGGGCACCAAAAGAGCACATGTTCGGCGTCATCCAGCACCGCACCACAATCCCAACAACTGGTGTGCGACTCTTTGCCGATCCTATGACGGTACCAGTTAAAGATACCGTGTTACGTAAGGATCTGCATCTGTATGGTAGTTGATCTTCCTTTTTCTTTTGCAGAAGATCAGCGGATCTTCTACCAGTCTCGTAGTTCAATTGTGGGTTTGTGGAACGCCCACTCCAATCTCCACCTGTCCTCTGCCTCCGTCTCCAATTTCTCCTTGCCCAACATGTGCCATTTCTTCAGGGCTCTCGTTGATCCGCCTCTTCACTCCATACTGCTTCCACCGCAACCATGCCTTGATGTAAATCGGCATGCTACCGGTAAGCACACACAGACCCCCATGTGACACTGTACGGTAGGCGGTAGACATACGGATCAACGCCGCCCTTTATGCCCTTCTCATGATCGTCCTATTTGTTTCTCTTCCCAGGGAGGAGGCCCATATCGGTGCGTCATATAGAACCACAGACTCCCAGATACCATAATACAGTCTCCTGACTAAATCGTTGGGCCCGCCGACGTCTGGGAGTAGGCTCCGTATAGCGCCCAAGAACCGTTCCGCTTTATCACAAACTGCTTTGAGGTGGGGGAGAAGCCCCTAGCACTATCCAACACTACCCCTAAGTACTTCACAACACGGCTAGTGGAAATCTCGCCCCCATCCCCCACGTCGAAATTAAAAATCGTCGGTATACTCTTCCTTGTTAAGAGGATAACCTCCGTCTTCTCCCTGGCCAGGTGCACTCCAGTCTCGCAGCACCACCCAGTGGCCAAGGCTATGATCGCCTTTATCTTCTCATTGACGCCGTGGAACCCTCAGAGCTTGAGTAGAACCGCCAGATCGTCGGCGAACGCTACTGCTTCGGTATCCTTCTCCCGGTCCAGCGCCTCCAGCACCTCGTCATACACGAGATTCCACAGTAACGGTCCTAAGACCGATCCCTGCGGAACCCCCGTGTAGACGTTCCTCCCTACGACACCGTCACGGCAGTGTATCAGTATTCTCCTCTCAGCCAGATAGTCCGCTAACAACTCCTGTAGCCGTCCCGGTAGCCGTCTCCTTCGATCCTCCTCCATTATCCTCTCCCACCTTAGAGTGTAGAAGGCGTTCTTCACATCAAGGGCGACCAGAACACACGCCAGGCCTTTCCTTCTGCACTCTTCAGCAACTGCGACCGTCCTATCCAGGGCTTCAAGAGTCCCCCTCCTTTATGAAGAAAGCCATACTGGTCCCTATGAAAGGGATCCAGACCAACGCTCCTTTCGATGGGCATTTTCAGCGTGTGCTTCCACACCTTTCTCAACACCGACAGTATGCTAATCGGCCTATACACCGATGACGTCGCAGGATCTTTGCCAGGCTTGGGTATTAGTACCACCCTAGCCTATTTCCATACCGCCGGTATTTTTCCATAGGTATTTATTCCGTTGAGCACTGTCAGGAGAACGCTAGGCTTTTGCTCCGCCAATATTCTCACTACAGTGCCAGGAATCCCATCCACTCCAGCCGCCTTCCTGGAATCGCATTTCCCAACGGCCATCCTCATGTCTACTTCCTCGATGCCTAACCCTCCTTCTTCGCCAGGTAGGATCGATGTCTCTTCCTGTGCAGTTCGTTTCTTCCAACTCTCCTCCTTGCTACGCCCGATCGCCCTTTTCAGCCGCCTCCTAGCATCCTTGAATTCGGCCACCAGGACCTCGGCATCATCCTTGCGGGCTGCCACCGCTCGCTGGGCTCTTTTTCTAGCTCTTAGAATTCGCTCCTTACCGTAGCGAGCTCATCGCTCCACCAATAGTTGGCGCTCCTCTTCGCACTCGCCGCGTATCTCCTCTTCAAGTCCACGGCACACGTATGCTCCAGACTCATGTGCAGCCCTTCGCCGCATGCCGTCTCGTCAAATTTAAAACCATGTTCGTCATAGACTCCGTCATATTTGTTTAAAAAACCCTCTACATCCATCTCTTTTGTCAAATATTTAAAGGCGCCACCCTCCACTCGCTTAATATTATCCCCAAACTTATGCTCAATATAAAAATGGTCAGAGGCTGAGTACCAACCTAGGACCCTACTCCCCCTCCAACTCAGCCTTATTCGTCTATTAACACTAAGTATATCCGGGAAACTAGTCCTTTCATTTCTCAGAAAGGAATAGTGTCCCGTCGTCCTAATAGGTATAAGCTCGTTCCTCGTTGTAACGTCCAGCAGACATGTTCCCCTACGGTCCGTCTTAGACCCCCCCCCCCACCGAGGATTTTGCATTAAAGTCACCGGCAACCATAATCGCCGGTGCTCTTTTTCTCCCCTTCTTTATGATCCCTTCCAGTTCCTTCAAATAACCGTTGAACTGGCCCTTACTCTTATTAGAGGAACAATACCCACTGACGCAAAATACGTCACAAACCCTGAACCCTACAATCCCTACATTTCTTATCAGGGTCTCGCTTGCCGCATGTTTTCCATTAAACAGGGTGACCCATATCGATACATCCCCACCCTCGTCATTAAACCAAAATGGCAACTGCCTATAGGGCTCGGAGATGACCACAATGTCCACCCTGCTTTCGCATACGCACTGCATCATTAGGTCTTGCGCAAGCCTGCATCTATTTAGATTTATTTGTAGAACCCTAACTGGGCCCCCGTCTATTCCTAACACCTAAACGCCCCATAGGGCACGCCAACGAACCCGTTACATGCCTTGCATTTATGCCACCATGTTTCAGACACATTGCGCATCTCGGCTCTTTATCACAATCTCTCATTATATGCTCAGCGCTGCCGCTCCTCCTCCACAACTCCCTGCCATGACATGCAACAGTACACCCTGCCGCCACATGCCCCAACATGTGGCACCTATAACAACGCCGAATATTAGCTAACTGCCTTACAGAAGCTAGCGTTAACCCCGTTCTCAGCCTCCTCTCTCTCGTCACTAGGCACTCCACTCGCTGGGCGGACCACCACCGCCTCTTGCGTGCCCCATGGTGCCGCTTTTATCGATTTGACTTCTATATCCGCATTCTCCTCAATTGCCCACTGCGACCTGATCTCGTCCACCAGCTCTTCTTTGCTGGTGAGGGGATCGATGTTCCTTATTTGTAGGGTCGCCCTGTTCACCAGAGCGGCCACCTTCGTACTATCACTCAAGGCGGCGCTCAATTTGGCCGCCTCCTCGCTAACCACCACCGTCCTATCGAATTCAATTTCAGTTCGTTTCGTCCTGGCTGACCCTTTCTCAACTTCCTTTAATCGAACATGTTTATTTCAATCCTGACTCCGTGATTTATCGCCTTCCGAGAGTCTTATTGCGCTTCTTTCGGTGACCAACCTGTTGTTCTCTCTGACGACCATTGCTTTAATTCTTCTGTCCTGCTTGCTTCAATATCCCCTTTTATGTCGTTCCATCGCCTCCCTCCCCATCGCCCTTCGGCGTGACTCTCCTCTCGGCCTCTACCCCTTAACTCATAATTTCAGCCGGCGATACTATCTTTCTTTTTGGGTATCCGCCCTTAGCTATCGTCACTTCTCTCTTCATCTCTGCCCTGTCTGCCCTTTTTTTAACCTCGACAGGCTCTCTCCTTCTCCTTCTTCCTGTTTCCCTGTGATCTCCACACTGCTCCAAGGAAGACAGGATGCTTTTCATCAGGTTGCCATGTCAGCACATGCCCTGTCACGATCAATCCTTTGAAAACTGCGTTTATGAATTTCTGGAAAACAGCTGGTGAATTGCATAATCCGAACGGCACACTAATAAATTCATACTGTAGGAACTGTAAATGCTGTATATTTCCTGCTACTTCCTCCGACATGAACACGAAAGAATCTATTCTTGGGGTCCAACGTACTGAATACTATCGATCCCTGTGACAAATCTAATTGATCCTCGATCAAGGGTAGCGGGTATCTGTCTTTCACTACCTTTCGATTCAGTCGCCTATAGTCGACGCAAATTCTAGTTGAACCATCTTTTTTTTCAATCAACACGATCCGGCTTGCATAGTCGGAATGTGACTGGCGTATTATTCCGTCATTCAGCCACATTTTGATCTGACCGTTGACTTCGACCTTATCTTGCGGGGATAACCTTCGCGGTCTTTCATAATCGGGAAGATCATTTTGTAATATTAGATTCATTTCAACCCCTACTTCGAGCGTTTTCTGCGGCTTATAATTTCGAATCAGATTCTCTATCGCCTGCTTGTATTGTATATTCGTGATATGGGACAAATCTACCTCATGCCTCCCCCACTCGCAACTTTAGCACTCAAATACCTGGAGGCTCTTTCTGGGATTCTTCCGGGTATCCTTAATTTACCAATTTTTATTGCCGGGTCTTTAATAAACCAGGTGTCTTTTTCGCTATTACCTGGAACATTTGACTTTTCTCTGCTGATATTTTCATGCCCCGACCTCTCCAGGTATTTCTGAAGCTCGTCTATCTGGCTGTGTGCCGCCCTCGTATTTTCACCAAGCAAGACGATATCGTCTGCGAAGGCCAACACAGAGACTTTGTTCCCTTCATTTATATTAATGCCTCCGATATTCTTTTCGATTACTTCAAGCAGCGGTTCGAGACACAAGTAAAATAGCAGCGATCATAAAGGATCACCCTGCTTGACTCCTCTGAGAACTTCTACCTCGACCTCTATATTATTATTCGTTTTGATCGTAGTTTTACATCCTTTGTACATTTCATTTATAATTTCAATTATGGGGGTCGGAACGCCTTTTCTCGCCAGACATGGTTTTATAGCTGAATGGGGGATAGTATCGAAGGCCTTAGAGATGTCCAATATTGTGAAAATTCCCCTTCGATTTCTTTTACTATAATTTAAGGCTGCGCTCATTAGGTCAATATTGATTTTACATCCACTTTCGGATGTACATCCTTTGTGCCTTTGTTGAGAATTGTGGATCTTTGAAGCCGAAATAATGTTATAGGAACATTAAATGTATATTGACAGTTATTACTAAAATAATGATATATTTATTACATGAACGATTCTATATATATTTATCGATTCACACTTGCACGCGTCTCAGAACCTTCTACACCCGACTCTTCATCGACGACTCTTAACCGACTGACTGTTTACATTCCTTTGTTTCGAGACGCTGCGCACACACACATACTTCCACACACTGATATATACATATAAGTATTTCTACTACGCCCTTAACTCAGTCCAGCACAGAAAATTACACATATCTCAACACACCTCCTTAATTTTTTGTGCTGCATATTTATAGTGGGTCTCGTTGTAACTGTTTTGAAATCGAGTTAAATAATTTACACTATAGCTAACGTCTAATCTTGTTCCAGTACTAATATATAACAAAGCTCCTATGAGATTTCTATATCTTATATCGTCTAAAGCTGATTGTGCGGGTTCTAAACTTAAGTTTTGTTCCATTGGTGTAAAATATAATTTACTGTTTTCTATATTATAATGTTTCGCTAATGACTCTATATAACTACTTTGATCCA